>NC_140581.1:241287143-241294643 GCF_964204655.1 Triturus cristatus | reverse complement strand
TCGCCGTTACTGGGGGAATGCTGGTTAGTTTCTTTTCCTCTGCTTAGTAATATGCTTACATTCAGCGGGTCGCCACGTCTGATCTGAGGTCGTAGTCAGAAGAATAATGCCGGAGTGTCAAGGGGGTTGCCGGAGAAGGCCAGGCCCCTGCCGGAGCAGGGGTCTGGCGTCCCAGCAGCTCGCGCCCTCTTTCCCCGGATCGGATCTAGAGGGGTTTCGTCCTCCCTGGGATGCCGGCCACGGTGGTGGACGCCCGAGGCGCGTGCGCGCAGGCAGCCGGTGGGACACCACAGACAGCCACGCGCGGCATGCAGCCAGGTGCCCCGGGACCCGGGTCCCGGTGCGGACCGGTCACCAGACCCCTTCTCGGGAGCCAGGTGCGCCGGCGGCATACCCGGCGAGGGACCCTGCCACGGGCGATCGGGGAGGTCTGACCTTGTGGGGGGACGAAGGGAAGAGGACCTAACCCTGCGATGGCCTAAAGACTTTGGTTTCCCAGAAGCTGCTCGGCAGGTCATGGGAATTTATTTATTTATTTTATTTATTTATTTATTTAGAAAGTTTTATAGAGCGCGAACAAGATCCTTGCGGATATCAGAGCGCTTTACATAACAGCAGCCTGTAAGAGGAACAAAAAAACAGAGATAAGCAAGTGAACAAACATATAAAAACCATGATGAGGGCAAATATAGTGGTATAGAGGAATTACAACATGGTGCTGTCACATAAGACAGGAACTAGCGAACTCAGTTCTGAAGGGAAAGAGCTCAAGTAAATTTTGCCATGAGAAGCGCTTTGACTTCTTTTTTGAAAGCGGCGGAGGAGGCATTCCGTCTGGTTTCGGGGGGAAGAGTGTTCCAAATTTTGGGCGCCATCCCAGAGAAGGATCGATTATATGTTTTCTTTTTGTTGAACCTTTGAGGTTTCAGTAAAAGGTTTTCGGCACTCCTGGAAGTCCGTAGACCACCAGAGATTGTCAGTTTCTGCGCGAGGTAGCTGGGAGAGTTGTGGTGTAAGGCTTTATGAGTCATGCACGCCACTTTTAGGTAGATTCTAGCTTCAAATGGAAGCCAATTCAAGGATTTTAAATCAGGGGTAATGTGTGCAGTTCTTTTCGAGCCAGTGATGAGTCTTGCCGCAGCGTTGATAGACGCTCTTAAGGGTGCTGTTGCGGCTTTTGGTAGTCCACACAGGGAGACGCTTCCGTAATCCACACAAGGGAGAACTAGCGCTTGTACTGCCAACTTGAGGTCCTCGATTGGCAGGAAGGGTTTCAGCTTCCTTAGGGTACTTATCTGGAAATTAGCTCTCTTTGTGGCGTTACTGATGTGTTTTTGCATCATGAGATTGTTGTCGAGAGTGATCCCCAAGGATTTTGCAGAATCCACGATAGTTGGTTGTACGTTGAACGTGGAGAGTTGTTTGATCAGGTCATGCATTAGAGGGATCTTGGCCGGTGGTGCTATGAGGAGGAATTCTGTTTTTAATGCGTTGAGTTTGAGATGATTTTCTGATAACCAAGACTGGGTGATCATGAGTGTGGAGTTGAGCAAATTAATGTCCTCTATGGAATTGATCTTGAGGTATAGTTGTGTGTCGTCTGCATACATATGAAATTGAACATTGGATGTTTGCAGGATTTCAGTGAGCGGTTCCATGAACAGGTTGAATAAGGACGGTGAGAGTGCGGACCCTTGCGGCACCCCAAGAGATACAGGGGAGGCATTGGAGAGCGCGTTGTTAACCTTGAATTTTTGTGAACGGTTATGCAGGAAGGATGTAAACCATTTTAGCACTGTGCTAGACAGACCCATCCTATGCTCCAGGAGATCTAATAGTTTCTGGTGTTTGACCGTATCAAAGGCTGATGAGAGGTCTAGTAAGATGAGTAAGCACGAACCATTCTGGTCAAGGATTTGTAGCGCATCATCAAGAATGTGTGTCATGGCCGATTCAGTGCTGTGACCCGCTCTGAAGCCTGATTGGTGTTTATTTAGTAGGTTGAAGTGATCTATGTGATTGGTCAGTTGTCCGTTTACACATTTTGCCAGCAATTTGGCCAAAGTGGGGATATTGGAAATGAAACGGTAGTTGTTGAGGTCAGAGGGGTCCGCAGTGAGTTTCTTTAGGATAGGTGAGACTTGGCCTACTTTGAGGGAGTCCGGGATGCAGCCTTGTTGGAGTGAGCTGTTAATGATTTTGGTCCAGAGTGGAAGGAGCCACGGTGAAAGGGCTTTGACTGCATTAGCCGGGAGGGGGTCCGTGAAATGATTGGCCGGTTTCAGGTTGTTGAGAATCTTGCCTAGGTCGTCTTCAGTGTACGTCTCAAAGGAAGACCAGGCTGCCTTGTTTTTGGGGCAGGCCTTAGGGGGGGAAAGGCATGGGATGGGTGTAAATAACGGGGTGATAACCATATGAGGAGCAGTGTGTAGTGGGCTGTCATTAAGGAGGTCCTTTATGAGGTTGTCGGTCTTCAGATTGAAGAAGGTGGAGAATTCTTGACAGTTAGGTTGTGGGCGATCTAGGTCTCGGGCCCGTTGGGGAGCTTCCTTGGATTGATTTTTGACAAGTTCGAAGAGCTTTTTTGGCCGGTTTTTAGCTTGGTCAAGTTGGTGTCTGAAGAAGTCAGCTTTAGTGCGTTTAATTTTTTTGTAGTATGCATTTCTCTTTTTCCTAAGGAGTTTGAGGTGGAGAGCCGATGGGACTGCTCTCCAGTTGCGTTCTGAGGATCTGAGGGCTCTTCGATCTTCATTAAGTAGAGCATTGTACCAGGGCTTGGAATCTTTAATGGGAGCTCTCTTAAGTTGCAGTGGGGCGGCCTCATTTATTATCGAGGTCATGGCGTCGAGATAGTGATTCGTGAGAACATGGACGTCAGAAGTGTTTACAGGGGGCTGGAGCAGGTTATAGCTGGAGGTGGGTAGTGAGTTGGGGTTGATTTTTTTCAAGTCTCGTTTCCAGATCTTTGGTTTTGTGGGTTGCGATGAGTTGAGTTTAAAGGTTTCTTTGATGTGAAAGGCAATAATGTGATGGTCAGACCAGTCGCATGGGTGGATTGAGTCCACCTGGATGACGTCAGCTTTGGAGATAATGAGATCAAGGGTTGATCCTTTAATGTGAGTAGGACTACTGCAAGATTGGGTGAAGGCTAGATCATCCAGGAAGTTTTTGAAACTGTTGACCCCTGAGTCATTAATGTCATTCCAATGGAGATTGAAGTTGCCTAGGAATATTTGGGTAATTTGCCGCCCGTTGTTAGAGGAGATCAAATCCATGAGGTGTTCAATGAAAAGGAGGTTGTCTCCTGGGGGATGGTAGATGATGTGGAATGAGCAAACAGGTTTGCCCTTGCAGCAAATGTTTAGGCATAAGTATTCGCAAGATGTAAAAAATGGCGAAATGGCTCTGTTTATGGTGATGCTGCTGCGATGTATACAAGCTATGCCGCCCCCTATCTTGTCCGATCTATCGAGTCTAATGATGTCGTAGTTAGGAGGGACGAGGATGTCGAGTAATGGTGTGGATGAATCTGTTAGCCAGGTTTCCGTAAGAAATAGGATGTCAAGCTCCTGGGAGATGATGAGGTCAGCTATGTCATATTTATACTTAACAAGGGGAAACCCGTAAGGTAGGAAGGACCTAGGGTACTTACTAATTTGAAAAACAATAGGTCCTTCAAAAACAATTCAACAAAAGAGAAATATAGACCAGAATCGGCTCTATATTATTATACAATGCCCAGCCGGACATTGAAGTTTAATGATCCAAAGAAAGGATAATATAAGCATACGTGTGAATATCGAGTGGAGCACAGTCCTGCGTCCTTCAACACTTAACACAATTACATACAGTGACACAAAAAAACGACATTTATCAGGCTGAAAAGAGAAGCTTATTGCCGATAGCAATTACAAAGGCAAGCTTTCAGGGCGGTACAATGACATGCACAATTTTTAACATATGTGTTTAACATGCATGTTTGTACATAGGGTCGACGACGTTTCGATCTATCTAAGCAATACATAGATCATCATCAGGACTAGAGATAACCAAGCCTGAGAATACAATTCCTGTAAAAAGATGAAGAAGGAAAAGAGAAGAAAACATACATTAAAAACATCCTATAGATAATGAATTTACTCAATAATGACAGTGGTCATGCACAACATAACCTGAACGAATCATGATCCAGAGTGAGCTATTGTGATGGCGAAGGAATTTGTTCTACATTAAAATAAAGGAGAAGGTGATTAAGGTAGAATTTCAATAGTGAAAAAACCTGAATGAGCAAAGTGACATGGCGTGAGAACAAATAGCGAATGGAAGGAGAATGTGCGGTGTGCAATAACCGGCGTGAACAGTTAGCAGGAAAAATAGCCGTATTTGTGAATTGAGCCACAGTAGCACTAGGTGCGCGTAATTATAACCAGGGAGATGTGAACTGGTGACATAATTAGCGATGGCGATTGGCGGGATTAGCGTGAACCCGATATGGGACGTACGGTAACCCGGTGGGGGTCGAGGCAAATGAGCAGGAGGCAAAAAACTAACCTCGGTAGTAGGCGCACAGAATCGTCGCTAACAATTGAGAGGGACCCAGATGGGGTTGTGGTAAGGAGGGCAACCGGCCAGGGACCGGATAATCATTGGCGGGCAACCGCTGGAACTACGGGGAAAAACCAGGTGTAAGGGAAAGGGAATTGAAACAAAGATGAGGGGAACCAATTTGGGAAGAGACTCACCACTTGTTCGTAACGGCGTGCAGGAAGGGGGTTGAACGGAGCTGCAAGGATAATTGGCTTCCGTGTAGGGCGGTATGGATATCCAAGATACGCCTATGAGAGAACGAAGAGGGGGAGTCAGGGAGGGAGGGGGGCCGATGAACGGGAATCGGGAGACGGGACAGGTTCTTACCAGAAATATAGTGGCTGCACGATCGCAGGGTGAAAACGGAGAAGGGACTCAGTTACTTGAACCAACAAGGGAGAGACACGTGACCGGCAGCGACCGTGTCATGTGACAGAACGTGCAATGTGTGTAAATATAGGCAGGCGTGACGGAATACTGTCGGCCATGTTGGGTCAGTGTAGTTAACAAGGAATGATAGAGAAAGGATAAGAGCCAACAAGAAAAACAATAATCAGCAACAGGTCAAATAGGTTGACAGGATAATAAAGAATTAATTCTTTTAAGACAGAACGAGAAATTAGGCAATTATCGGAAATTTAGAATAAAGGACCTTGATTCTTTAAATAAGGGCAAGCCAGTCCTCATTTCTATTAAGACCGTTACGGATAGTGTCCAGAAGAATAATGAGTTTCAACTCTTCTTTATTGAGGATTTGAGCCAAATCCCCACCTCTTGGAGGCAGCTTGATGGTTCGTAGGACTGTCCATTTGATCTCATTGTCTTGATGGTTGGCCAGTTTGAAATGTTCCACTAATGGTGCATTTGGGACATTACAGCGAATCCTGCTGCGATGCTGACCGATTCTTGTTTTGATCTTCTGAGTTGTCTGACCAATGTAGTTCTTGTTGCATGGACATTGGATCAAGTAAATCACGTTGCATGTGTTACAGTTCGAGAAACCATTAGATTTGATAACAGTGCTGCCAAAAGAGAAAGTTTTACCTTCCAATGTATAGTCGCATAGATTACAATTACCACACTTGACATGTCCAACCAAAGGAGTCAGACCCCAATGGGCATTAGGTGTTGTAGGGGGTGCTTTTCTAGGGATCGCAGCACGCACTAGATGGTCTTTCAAATTTCGATTTTTACGAAAAGCAAACAATGGTCTTTCCAGATTGAGTATACCTGCATTTAGTATGGGCCAATGTTTAATGACAGATTTGCGAACATGATTAGAAATAACCGAAAAAGTGGTGACACATACAATTCTTTTAGTTTCTTTTTTGGGGTTAGGTGTGAGCAAGGTTTCCCTAGGGCAGTACCAGGCCCGTTTCTGGGCATTGCGGACAAGTCGTTTAGGGTAACCACGAGCTTTTAGTTTGTCTGAAAGAACTGTGGACTCAATGAAGTAGTTTTCTTTAGAAAAACAATTGCGCCGAATACGCAAAAATTGAGAGTAAGGTAGAGAATCCCTCAGGGCCCTGGGATGGTGACTCTCATATCTCAATAATGTGTTTCGTTCGGTAGGTTTCCTGTAGAGTGTTGTAAGGAGTTCACCATCTGAGTGGTATATGGTGAGATCGAAGAAGGGGATGGATGAGGAGTCAGAAGAAAGTGTGAACTGGAGACCTAAACAATTGTTATTAAGCCAGTGTTGAAAGTTAGTAAGCATATCAACACCGTTGTGCCAAATTAAGAAAACGTCGTCAATGTATCGACGCCATAGTTTAACCCCAGACATAAAGGGGTTAGTGGGTGACAGGATGATGTTAGTTTCTAGAAAGTCCATGCAGAGAATGGCCAAATTCGGGGCAAAAATAACGCCCATCGAAGTACCCTTCACCTGCTGGAAGAATAAGTCATCAAACCAAAAGAAATTCCGGGTAAGGCATATTTCAAGTAATTTCAAAAGAAATAATGTAGGGACTGCATGTGGTCTAGGTCTGGAGTCAAGGACTTGTTGAATCACTTGTAGGGCAAAGGTCTGTGGAATATTTGTATAAAGTGATTCCACGTCAAGAGTGCAGAGTAGGTGTTCAGAAGAATTAAAGGGATGATGCTATGTCGGCAGCATGTATGGAGGCTGATCAGCAGTTAAGAAGAGTGCATTTCAGATGGGGTGCAGAGAGGGAAGAAGAGGGATCTGGAGGTACAAGGATTCTTCTAAGGTTATTAGCACATACTCCTCTGTTGTTGTGTGTGGCGGGTCTGCGAGGGTTGAGGGGGATAGTCGGGATGGTAGTCTGAGAGGATGGAAGGGAGTTGGGGAGGGGGGGTCGTAAGAGTGCAGAAGAGAGAGCAGATCGCTCTCCGAGTGTAAATTGGTGGTGCGCATCGGGCGTGTACAAGTGTTGTGGGAGGGAACTGTTTTCCAACATGGAGGGGGCATTTTAGAGGCAGGTGGAATGGGGTCCAAGTGCCCGTGTGACTTATATGACTTAGATGGTGTGAAGCGCTGTGAATGTCTCGACAGCATCATCTTGAACGAATGTAACTCCGCTTTAATTTGGTGCAAGGTGATCATAATTTCGTCTATTCTGGGGTCTGATGCGGATGAGTGAGATGTAGGGGGTGTGTTGTGTCAGTCGGAGGCTGAGTGGGGGGTTGTAGGGTTGTGGATGCTGCCAGTTGTACAGGAATGAGGAAAGGATGGAAGGTGGTGATGGAAGGTGGTTTGTTCAGAAAGGAGCGTAGTAGCCAAAAGGGGGGGAGGTGAGACATTATTATCACGCAGTCTCTGTGGAGGGGGGGGACAACGTTGAGGGGAGTAGGTGTCAGGTGAGGCCGGGTCATGCGATAGGGAGGTGGCTGAAGGGAACGAGTTAGAGGGATAAAGATTGTATGGGGGAAGAGGAGCGGAGGGCTCCA